>NW_027506885.1:1018423-1030923 GCF_052324685.1 Brachyhypopomus gauderio
TTATTCAACCCCCACTGAAATAAAGTGTTTTGGCCAGTTTGACATTGATTTTGATCATTTCAGTCATCTTATTTACAATTATATCAGAGGCACTTATAAATTAGACTAACATAATATTTATGATGGAATAACCACAAATGTCTTTACTGTGCTCACATCATTATCAGTTTTATTCAACCCCCTAGTGACATTATTTTTTAGTACTTAGTACAACATCCTTTTCCAGTTATGACAGCTTTCAAGCGTGAAGCATAGCTTGACACAAGTGTCTTGCAGCGACCTATGGGTATCTTAGCCCATTCTTCATGGGCAAAAGCCTCCAGTTCAGTCACATTCTTAGGCTTGCGCACTGCAACTGCCTTCTTTAGGTCCCACCAGAGGTTCTCAATTGGATTTAAGTCTGGTGATTGCGATGGCCACTCTAGAATGTTCCAGCCTTTCATGTTCAACCATGCTCTAGTGGACTTGGATGTGTGCTTCGGATCATTGTCCTGTTGGAAGGTCCAACGTCTCCCAAGCCGCAGGTTTGTGACTGACTCCATCACATTTTCCTCCAAGATCTCCTGGTACTGAAGGGAATTCATGGTACCCTGCACACGTTGAAGCTTTCCTGTACCATTAGAAGCAAAACAGCCCCAAAGCATAATTGACCCCCCGCCATGCTTCACAGTAGGCAAGGTGTTCTTTTGTTCATAAGCCTGGTTCTTCCTTCTCCAAACATAGCGCTGGTCCATTGTCCCAAACAGTTCTAATTTAGTTTCATCTGACCACAGTACACTGTTCCAAAACCTTTGTGGCTTGTCCACATGACTTTTGGCATACTGCAGTCGACTTTTCTTGTTCTTTGGAGTCAGCAAGGGGGTGCGTCTGGGCGTTCTGGCATGGAGGTCTTCGTTATGCAGTGCGCGCCTTATTGTCTGAGCTGAAACTTCAGTGCCCACATCTGACAGGTCTTTTTTCAGTTCCTTAGCAGTCACGCGGGGATTTTTCTCCACATTACGCTTCAGGTAGCGCACAGCAGTCGCGGTCAGGATCTTCTTTCTGCCACGACCAGGTAACGTTTCCACTGTGCCCTTTAACTTGAACTTGCGAATGATACTTCCGATAGTGTCTCTTGGAATATTTAACAACTTCGCAATCTTTTTATATCCATTGCCATTCTTGTGAAGAGCAATAACCTCTTCTCTTGTCTTCTGGGACCATTCTCTTGCCTTCACCATGCTTGGAAACACACCAGTAGATGTCTAGAAGGAGCTGAGTATCACAGTCCTTTTAAATCTGCCTAATTGGTGCTTATCATGCTTGATTGCTGCTCGTTGACATCCACAGATGTTTTCAATACCTGATGGAAAACACTGGAATGAACCTCTGTTCTTAGGAGTGGTAGTCGTAAAGGGGTTGAATAATTGTGTCAATGAAGAAATCACAAAAAGGCCATTTAATACTTTATGACAAAAAAAATTGATGCTATCTTAGTTGCATTTAGTTCTTTAACAAGTCCTTGTAAGATTTCATTATGAACACAATTACAAATGTGCACTGAATTCCATAAAACCCTTCGCAGCATTGGGGGTTGAATAAATTTGATCACAACTGTATAAACCAGGCTTTACTTTGCATAGTGTGGGTGCTTGCATAGCTTAGAGGGAGGGATCGTCGATCTGCTTTTTGACTTTGAGGCTCGAGATCATGACATAATTTTGATCGATTTCGAATAGATATCAAAATCGTGACACCCCTAATATACACACACCACACACACACACCCCTTGTTGTCGTTAGAATGCCTCCATGTGTTCTCTGCTTCTCTCCCGTAACAGCATGATGAACCATGAAAAGTCCCGGAAGCATCGAGAAATGGTGACGTTGCTACGGCAGCAGCTGGAAGAGGAGGAGGAGTCACTGACTCAGAGAGAGGGCGAGGAAGACGAGGCTGTGGAGGAGGAAGAGGACCAAGAGGATGCGCCCAGACAGAAGTGAGTCAGGCCACTTTTCAGACGGCTGCGCTTCTCAGTGGTGGGCCCGGCCTCTCTGACAGCAGCAGGTCCATGGACACTGCTCCAGACTTGAGCACTGTAAGCGCCCGTCAGGTTTGGTGTGTAAAACTAATGTGCGCTACTGGTTTCGAGCTTGAATCGCTCAGCTTAGGTAGATAAGTGCTGCTCGTGACTTGGTGTGTCACAGAGGGAGATAGAGAGAAAGAGAGAGATTTTGATTCTGGTCCAAAGGAGCTGTCCGTGTACGAGAGGTCTGACGGGTTCAGGTGTCTGAACGTCTGTGTTCAACTCTGGCAGGATGTCCACATCAAGGTCTTCCTCACACTACCGTCCATCAGCAGATAATTCTGTTTCAGAATGGATACTGGATTGGGATGAACTGAATTGGGATACTGGAGGGCAATTAATTCCCTGAAAACTGTAACATTTTCAACCAGATAGATAAAAGCCTCACAGATAGGGGGAGCTGCTGAGCACTGACCTCCAGTGCCAGGTGGGGAAACACCGCATGAACAACCTGCTCTATGGTCAAGAAAAAAGAACAATCTTTAGTAAGACGCTTTACGCCTTGAGTGAACTGAGCGTTTATTTTGTATAACCGAGCTGAAACAGTGAAACTCTTAACCGGAGTATCGTGCCCCCTGGTCGACGCTCCCTGGTCGGGTGGCTAAACCATGTTCCTCTTCCTCGCAGGTTGTCCAAAAAACAGAAGAAGAAGAAACGACAGCAGCGTGACGTGACCGTGAGTGCCCCCTGCTGGCTGCACATGTCTTCACACTGCATGTCTCGGCCTTGAAGCCTTAAGTAGGTTTAAGCTTCAGACATGTTCGTATATTCCACAGAAGCTTCCAGAAGAGCTGAAGACTGAAAGTCCAGCCACAGACCCCACAGAGCACGATGTGCAGCCTGAACAAACAGGCAACAGTGAGGACACCCCAACCCCACCTGAGGACCCCACGCATGAAATGACAAAGCAGGCATCTGAACCCAACAGAAGGTGAGACTTTGAGATGGGGTGTGTTCAGCGTGTGTTCAGCGTGTGTTCAGTCTGACCCAAAGGGTTTGTTCTCGTCCTCCAACTGTCTTTGTAGTTCTGGAAAGACGAAAGGCAAAAAAGGTGGAAAAGACTCTAAGAAGAATAACAAACCTCATGGGGGTGGAGAAGTTAGTCAAGAGGTAAGTGAATGGGTGGAGGTGAGTGTGTGTGACTGAATGGGTGCAGGTGCATGTGTGAGGACCAAATGGGTGTGTGTGGAGATAAATGGGTGGTGTGTTTCTGAAATGAGCTATATTGAAATTCTAGCCTTATACTAAAGAAGTTTCATTTTCTTTGTGAAACTCCTCTCTCTGTCTCTGAACGCTCTCTCTCTGAGCTCCCTCTCTCCCTCTAAGCACTCTCTCTCTCCCTCCCTCTCTCTCCTCCCTCCCCCCCTCTCTCTCCTCCCTCCCCCTCTTTCTCCTTCCCTCCCTCCCCCCCTCTCCCTCCCTCCCTCCCTCCCCCTCTCCCTCCCTCTCTCTCCCTCCCTCCCTCTCTCTCTCCCTCCCTCCCTCCCTCCCTCCCTCCCTCTCTCTCTCCTCCCTCCCCCTCTCTCCCTCCCTCTCTCTCTCCCTCCCTCTCTCCCTCACTCTCTCTCTCCTCCCTCCCCCCTCTCTCTCCCTCCCTCCCTCCCTCCCTCCCTCTCTCCCTCTAAGCACTCTCTCCTTGTCCGTGTGCAGGAAGGGAACCTACGATGTGTCACATGCCAGTTTGAGTTCACGAGCAGAAACAAGCTGTTCGACCACCTGAAGGTCACAGGTCACGCCACAGCCCTGACCTCCAGTGACCCCACCAGCAAGAGGGACAAGAGGAAGCCCCGATGACCACAACATTATTATTGTTATTATTATATGATTATTGTTATTAAAGACTGAAGGAAAGTCATGCTAGAGGTGCAATATTCCCTTCATATTTGTGTGCGTGTTTATACTCACATGTGTGAGTGTGTGTGTACACGTGTATCAGCAGCACAGTTCTCCTGGCAGCTCAAGATAGCATACCCTACTACCAGTGTTTCAGCATGGAGACCTCTGTAGGCGAGGGTGGAGGTCTCTGTAGGTGAATGAATGAATGTTTCAATTTATATAGCGCCTTATCTGGATACCCAAGGCGCTTTACAATTGTTATCACAGCAACGTTACAGACAACCAATCACACACCGGTGAGAAGCGGCAGCCAATTGCGCACAGCGTACTCTCTACTGGGATCCACAGCCCCCTGGGGGACTGAATGGGGTGCAGGAGAGGACAGACCCTAGTGACAGAGCACCATCGGACATACAAGCACACACACTCAGACAACAACTTGTTTTTATTGAACAGAGACATAGACACACACTCAGGGAGAGACACAGACACACACTCGGGGAGAATTTGTCTGGGACTGCCAATTTACCTAACCTCCATGTTTTTGGACTGTGGGAGGAAACCGGAGACCCTGGAGGAAACCCAGGAGAAACACGAGGAGAATATGGAAACTCCACTCAGATAGGGACTTGAACACAAGACCCCAGTGCTGAGAGGCAAACGTGCTAACCACCAAGCCACCGTGCTGCCCAGGTGAGGGTGGAGGTCTCTGAGAGAGCTGTGTTCTCTGAGAGGGCCAGGCGGCCTCCTCTTCCTTTAGGAAAAGCGGCACATGGGTGTGTAGAATCTGCTGCTGTACATCCCCATCGTACCAGACCCTCAGCATCCACCCACTCCTCCACCCGTGTCTCCTGTACAGACCCTCAGCATCCACCCACTCCTCCACCCGTGTCTCCTGTACAGACCCTCAGCATCCACCCACTCCTCCACCCGTGTCTCCTGTACAGACCCTCAGCATCCACCCACTCCTCCACCCGTGTCTCCTGTACAGACCCTCAGCATCCACCCACTCCTCCACCCGTGTCTCCTGGACACCGTGAACTGTTCCCTCCCCTAGAAGCTCTTCCGTTGTCTCGGACTGGGCCCCTTTTTCAGCCCGGGAGTTTCATGCCCAAATTCGGCCCAAAATTATTTTTCCCTCCCAATCGGCCCAAACTAGAGATTGACATGAGCCGGCCCATCGGGAATCCTCCCGAATCTCCTGATTAGCCACTCCGGCTCTGGTCATGGCTGTTGTCATGGCATCCTTTTTGGAGACTCATAGATTTGTGTTTCTCTCTTAATTAAATGGAAGTGTGCATATTGAATTTACTTTTTAAGAATAATAAGGGCCATGTTTGCATATTCATCTGAGCCTCTTTCACTGGTCCACACCACTGATGTATCATACACAACTACATTATATTATTATATGGAACTACATCTGTATTATAGATCAGTCTGTAGTCCACAGAAGGCAAGATGAAGCTTGAGTGGTTAGTGATGTCTGGTTTAGTTTAAGGCTGGACTCTAGTTTATTTGTGCTGTGAGGTTTGCGTATTTGTAGCATATAATAAACAGATTACTGCTAGTCTAACACTTAAATATAATATGCTGAATCCAAAAATATTTATGGGTTAGATGAGAAATACGGATACACTCGTATAATCGAGTTTTATAGGAATTACTGAATAAGTGTGTTGATCGTCTTCAGGTCTTTTGATGTCCTGTGAGAGGCACAATGCTCGACTCAGAACACTGTATGGGTGACCGGAGGATCACGTCCTTGAATTCTTGTAAGCTTAATATAAACATTAGTAAGTTTAATAAATATTTCTCACATTACCAAGGAATTAGGCTATTGCAGAAAACCAGAGTGGGACACTCTAAAGTAATAATAGTAAAATAATGTACATTTTATTGTAAATTTCTTGCAAAAAACATTTGGGGTAAAATTCATGGTCTACAAATGTTCTTGTTATTGTGTGCAGTTTGTTTTTAGAGTTGGTTATTGGTTTAACTCATTAGTGTTGATTGTGCTGGTATGAAGGTATTTCAAGCCAATTATCAATTTTCAGGATGCGAAGCGATAAACCCAGTGACTCTTGGATCCATCCAACAGAAGAATTCAGAGCTCTGTAAACACATTAGTGTGTTAGATGTGTGTGTGAGTGCATTGGTGCATTAGCTGTGTGTGTAACTAGTCCAAAGAAGAAAAGAACACAAAAGGTGCTCTTTACCCCCAACACATGCAGGATGGAAACCCCAGTGCTGAGACTGTTTGGGTTGTTCTGGTACTGGACAGCAGTGTGGGGTCCAGTCCTGAAATGGGTTGGGTCCAGTCCTGAAATGCCCTTATAAGGAGTGAAGTGGGGAGGTTTGCAGATGATTTGGAATATAGCCAAAAGTTTCAAATGATCAGAAGCAGAACTGGTGGTGTACGGCCTGAGGTTGGAGCATCATCTTCATCCTCATCTTCATCTCCTTCATCCTCCTCCTCTCCTCTCCGTGTAGTTCTGCAGAGCCTGGTCAAACACGGCCATGAAGAAGTCTGCGTCGGCTTTAGTGACGCACAGGGGTGGTTTGATCCGAAAGACCTGTGAAGAGAGGAAAATGGAGAAGAGGGAAAGAGAAGGAAGAGAGGGAAGAGGAGGAGGAGAGAGGGAAGAGAGGTAGTGTTGGAGGTGATGCTGGACCATGGGATTGAAGGACAAGAGAAGGTGGTAAAGTTGAATCACATTCTGAAAGGTCTAATTTATCATCTAATTTGGAGACGAATTTTCCAGAAATGGAAAAATGGCCTTGAAGTAAATGAGTTTCATCTAACAACACAGACTGTTGAGTATCCAAGTGAACCCACTTTAGTCGTGTAATCTAGGAAGTGTTCTAGTGTGATCCAATTAGACTAACTGTTCTGTTACTTTCCACATAACAGCTATGTATAGAGGAGGAACAAAGTTCCTGCCTGGTATTCTGAGTACTGATTTCTGTGTACTGAGTTCTGACTGTTGCTGTGACATCACTGATGGGAACCAGACCGCCCGGACTCACCTGACCTGTCCAGACCGCCTTGGACTCACCTGACCTGTCCAGACCGCCCGGACTCACCTGACCTGTCCAGACCGCCCGGACTCACCTGACCTGTCCATACCGCCCAGACTCACCTGACCTGTCCAGACCGCCCCGGACTCACCTGACCTGTCCAGACCGCCCCGGACTCACCTGACCTGTCCAGACCGCCCGGACTCACCTGTCCGTATGTTCCTCCTTTCCCCATCAGCACTCCCATGTCCTTGGTATCTTCAAAAATCTCCGCCATGTTCTCAGGTGGAAGAGGAACTCGGCTCGCCTGCAGACAGACGGAGTCATCAGAGACAGGGCAGCTTGTGGCCTGGTGGTAGAGAACTGGTCTTGTGACCGGAGGGTCGTGGGTTCGAGTCCCAGACAGGCCATGACTGAGGTGTCCTTGAGCAAGGCACCTAACCCCAACTGCTCCCCGGGCGCCGGGCTAGGGCTGCCCACCGCTCTGGGCACGTGTGATCCACAGCCCCCTAGTAATTACTAGCGTGTGTGTGTGTGTTCTAACTGCACAGATGGGTTAAAAGTGGAGGACAAATTTCGATTGCGGTGTAAAAATCACAATTGACAAAATACGGCACATTTCACATTTTTGTGTCTGCTGCCTGTGACGTGCTGGTGGGCCACGAGGAACACACACCATGTGATCATCAACACACAGAGAGAAAGACAGACCAGAATATGCAAAGTATGAATCAGATCAGAGAATTGTGCTTTTACTGATTTATCTATTGCACTTGAATAGTTCAAAAATCCCCTCACAATCATGAGTCCAGTGCGCTCAAGGGGGTTTTAGCACCAGTGTCTGACCTGAATGTCAAGTAAGGTCTCTCTGGCCCGAATGTCAGGATGTCTGGTTAATTATTACTGCTGATTCATAAACCAGAAATGGCATGTGCTCATAATCTTACACACACAGATGCTGCATGGGACTGTTTTGCGTCAGAGTAAGTGTCACTTCAGGTCAAACGCACACCACACGTCTAATTATTAACTCCTCCAACTTCACCAGTCTGCATTCCACACAGCTAATCAGCCAGGGCCTTCACATGACTCCAGCAGGACGTTGGACAAGGCACCTTAGATTAGTCCTCCACCGATGGAGGCTCCTTAGATTAATCCTCCACCGATGGAGGCACCTTAGATTAGTCCTCCACTGATGGAGGCACCTTAGATTAGTCCTCCACTGATGGAGGCACCTTAAATTAGTCCTCCACTGATGGAGGCACCTTAGATTAGTCCTCCACTGATGGAGGCACCTTAGATTAGTCCTCCACTGATGGAGGCACCTTAGATTAGTCCTCCACCGATGGAGGCACCTTAAATTAGTCCTCCACCGATGGAGGCACCTTAGATTAGTCCTCCACTGATGGAGGCACCTTAGATTAGTCCTCTACTGATGGAGACACCTTAGATTAATCCTCCACTGATGGAGGCACCTTAGATTAATCCTCCACTGATGGAGGCACCTTAGATTAGTCCTCCACTAATTAATTAGATGCTGCTGATGTTTTTCAAGACACTTTTCTCTTAGTAGCCCAGTCGTTTAACCTCCTTTCTATTACACATACACACACAGCCAACCATCATGGATACATAAATCTGTTTGTAAACTCACTTTATCTTTCACCATCTCCACCCCAATCATCAGACCTTTCCCGCGGACGTCGCCGACGATCTCGTACTTGTCCCTGAGTTTGGCCAGCTGCTTCAGTAGGTATGTGCCAACCACATCAGAGTTCTCCTGAATACGCTCCTCTGTAATCACCTTTCGCAGACACAGCACATTTACATGGGTTAGAAAACCCAGACCAGGAAGATCACTTCAACCTACATGCCCCACTAACCACTTTGACCCATACCCATTTTAAGCTACAAAGCAGCTACAATTATGATTGTGTAACGTGAGCATTTGAGGGTTGAAGGTCTTCTTCAGGGGCTTCTTCTGGTTATTAGTTGAGTTCCTTAAGTAGCAGCACAACAACAACGCACCAGTCACATTTAAATGATATGTACTCACGTCCAGTACTGAGGAACCGATAGCACAGGACAGGGGGCTCCCAGCGAACGTGTTAAAGTGAAGTCCCTTCACAAAGGTGCGGGCGATCTCTGCAAGACGGGCGTTAGGGCGTGCAAGCACAACACGGGTTAGAATGATAGATTTGGGTTTGCAAGAACATCACAGGGAAGAATGATAGATTAGGGTAAATAAGCACAACACAGCAGTGTTTTAATAACATACCTCCAAACCTGAGCAGTATTTAAAATCACACCAACAACCTGTGCAAAGTTTAATTAACACACCTCCAACCTGAGCAGTATTTTCTCTCTTTATACTACCCTCGTGTTAGCAGAAACACCCTGACGGTGTTCATTACATCATCTGTTTCCCACTCACAGTACGTTTGGGTGGAGGACTGAACCAGCAGTGATGTTGGCAGGTATAAGAGCTCCAGAACCCGTGTGTGGAGTATGAGATCACACCAGCAGCAGTCTGGACCTGCACACTCATACGAGACTGGCGCGCTCCCGGTGAAATGCTGAGTGTAAATGTGAGGTAGGTGTTTCTAATGAAGCGGGTGGTGACCTTCACGTCTGTTGGTCTAAACTCTGAGAACGACGAGGAAGGGGATTCACCTTCAGTAGTCACCACAGCTCCCATGGGGAACCCATTAGCTATGCCTTTTGCCATGGTAACAATGTCGGGAATCACGTCGTGGCTCTGGAAGCCCCAGAAGTGACTTCCTGTGCGGGCGAAACCGGTCTGTACCTGAGGCAGGAATAACGTCAATTAACTCATGATGTCAGCAGTCCGAGACATTAACAACCTTCGAACAGAAAGATGGCATACGCTAGTCGGTGACCAGGGTTAATACTGACAGAATGGTAGCCGGCTGTGATCTACAGAATCTCTAGATATATTTTACTCTATAAAACATGAGGCTATGTGTGTTATCCCCATGTAGCAGGCTGGCATGTGATGCTAAAGGGGTTCGTTTACGTGGTTGCTAAGTGGTGGTGAGGCGTCTGAGACGTTGGTGTGTAAGGCCTGCGTGTCTCTGGGAACACGGTGGCGTGAGCAGAGACCCGATCGGGTGATGGTGCAGCCCGCGGGTGAAGCTGTGGGGGCAGGTGGGTGTTCGTACCTCATCAGCAACACACAGGCCTCCCTTCTCCCGCACCAGCTGGTACGCTTCCTTCAGATAGTTCCTGGGGTACTGGACACTTCCTCCAACTCCCTGACAAAATACGATGGTGTGGTCAGAACATGGACACGTTCACGCTGTGGTGTGGTCAGAACATGGACACGTTCACGCTGTGGTGTGGTCAGAACATGGACACGTTCACGCTGTGGTGTGGTCAGAACATGGACACGTTCACGCTGTGGTGTGGTCAGAACATGGACACGTTCACGCTGTGGTGTGGTCAGAACATGGACACGTTCACGCTGTGGTGTGGTCAGAACATGGACACGTTCACGCTGTGGTGTGGTCAGAACATGGACACGTTCACGCTGTGGTGTGGTCAGAACATGGACACGTTCACGCTGTGGTGTGGTCAGAACATGGACACGTTCACGCTGTGGTGTGGTCAGAACATGGACACGTTCACGCTGTGGTGTAGTTAGAACATGGACACGTTCACGCTGTGGTGTAGTTAGAACATGACCACGTTCACGCTGTGGTGTGGTCAGAACATGGACACGTTCACGCTGTGGTGTAGTTAGAACATGACCACGTACAAGTTGTGGTGTGGTCAGAACATGGACACGTTCACGCTGTGGTGTAGTTAGAACATGACCACGTTCACGCTGTGGTGTGGTCAGAACATGGACACGTTCACCCTGTGGTGTAGTTAGAACATGACCACGTACACGTTGTAGTGTGGTCCTCGTTAAAGACGAACGTGCTGTTGGTGACAGGACCCTGTCCTACTGGTCCTCTCTCCCGTAGCATTCCTGAGTTTACGTACAGCCTTATCCAAACTAGGAGTGCGCTGGTTTGTTTGTTTGTCTGTTTGTGTTTGCTTGTTTCCATAATAACAGGGACTGCACCATCCCCCACCTGACTGAACAGTCATGACTTCCTCTCGTCTCGGGTGTGTGAGGACAGGTCAAGGTGTGTGAGGACAGGTCAAGGTGTGTGAGGACAGGTCAGGGTGTGTGAGGACAGGTCAGGGTGTGTGGAGACAGGTCAGGGTGTGTGGGGACAGGTCAGGGTGTGTGGGGACCGGTCGAGGTCAGTGAGGACAGGTCAGGGTGTGTGGGGACAGGTGAGGGTATGTGGGGACAGGTGAGAGTGTGTGAGGACAGGTGAGGGTGTGTGGGGACAGGTCAGGGTGTGTGAGGACAGGTGAGGTTGTGTGGGGACAGGTCAGGGTGTGTGGGGACAGGTGAGGGTGTGTGAGGACAGGTGAGGGTGTGTCGGGACAAGGCGAGGTCAGTGAGGACAGGTCAGAGTGTGTCGGGACAGGTCAGGGTGTGTGGGCACAGGTGAGGGTGTGTGAGGACAGATCAGGGTGTGTGGGGACAGGTCGAGGTCAGTGAGGACAGGTCAGAGTGTGTCGGGACAGGTGAGGGTGTGTGGGGACAGGTCAGGGTGTGTGAGGACAGGTCAGGGTGTGTGGGGACAGGTCGAGGTCAGTGAGGACAGGTCAGAGTGTGTCGGGACAGGTGAGGGTGTGTGGGGACAGGTGAGGGTGTGTGAGGACAGGTCGAGGTCAGTGAGGACAGGTCTGGGTCAGGAGGTGTTCTCACCTGGATGGGCTCTGAGAAGAACGCTGCGATTTTTTCAGGAACACAGGTGGCGAACATCTCCTTCAGCTGGTCCATGTACATGTCCTTGGCCACACACTCACCTGTGTCATAGAACATACGTGCACACACGTCTAGCATCTAATTGATTATGAACCATTTGATATATTTGTTATGAACCAAAATTTGCTCAACCCATTTGGGGGTTTTGACCATGTCAATGATTAACGGGGCGGAGTCAAAGTGTGAAGGGGCGGGGTGGTGTGGGAGTTGGGTGGGGTGGAGCAAAAGCAGGGGTGGGTCAGAGTCAGAGTGTGGGGGGTGGGGGGGTGTTGAGAGAGCGGACTGAGTGATCACTGATCAGGCACTGAGCTGAAGTTAATGTACAAAGGAATGTAAGCACTTAATGAAGGTCGGAAAATGATTAAACTGTAGGGGTGTGTGTGTGTGTGTGTGTGTGTGTGTGTGTGTGTGTGTGTGTGTGTGTGTGTGTGTGTGTGTGTGCGCGCACAGGGAAAGTGAATGCCTTGTGTGTATCCTTGTATTTATCTGTTTGTTGGCTGTGTGTGTGTACGTGCATGGTGGTTACCAGGGGAACAGCTACATTCTCGGGTAGTTTGAACAGGAGAATCTCGACAGTGTCTTCCCCCCCAGGGTCCCCTAAACACGTCCGGACACATGGACTGAAGGGAAGAAGCATGAAGCAGGTATAAACACACAAGACCCCACACACACACACACACACACACACTCGCACAGGCTCGCACACGCACGCTCACATGCACGCACAC
>NW_027506885.1:1033423-1065923 GCF_052324685.1 Brachyhypopomus gauderio
TGGAGGGGGAGAGTATGAGGGTGGAGGGGAAGAGAGCATGAGGGTGGAGTGGAGAGTATGAGGGTGGAGTGGGAGAGAGTATGAGGGTGGAGGGGAGAGAGTATGAGGGTGGAGGGGGAGAGAGTATAAGGGTGGAGGGGAGAGAGTATGAGGGTGGAGGGGAGAGAGTATGAGGGTGGAGGGGGAGAGAGTATGAGGGTGGAGGGGGAGAGAGTATGAGGGTGGAGAGGAGAGAGTATGAGGGTGGAGGGGAGAGAATGAGGGTGGAGGGGAGAGAGTATGAGGGTGGAGGGGGAGAGAGTATGAGGGTGGAGGGGGAGAGAGTATGAGGGTGGAGGGGAGAGAGTATGAGGGTGGAGGGGAGAGAGTATGAGGGTGGAGGGGGAGAGAGTATGAGGGTGGAGGGGAGAGAGTATGAGGGTGGAGGGGGAGAGAGTATGAGGGTGGAGTGGAGAGAGTATGAGGGTGGAGGGGGAGAGAGTATGAGGGTGGAGGGGAGAGAATGAGGGTGGAGGGGAGAGAGTATGAGGGTGGAGGGGAGAGAGAATGAGGGTGGAGGGGGAGAGAGCATGAGGGTGGAGTGGAGAGTATGAGGGTGGAGGGGAAGAGAGCATGAGGGTGGAGTGGAGAGTATGAGGGTGGAGGGGGAGAGAGTATGAGGGTGGAGTGGAGAGTATGAGGGTGGAGGGGGAGAGAGTATGAGGGTGGAGGGGGAGAGAGTATGAGGGTGGAGGGAGAGAGAGTATGAGGGTGGAGGGGAGAGTATGAGGGTGGAGGGGGAGAGAGTATGAGGGTGGAGGGGGAGAGAGTATGAGGGTGGAGGGAGAGAGAGTATGAGGGTGGAGGGGAGAGAGTATGAGGGTGGAGGGTAGAGAGTATGAGGGTGGAGGGGGAGAGAGTATGAGGGTGGAGGGGAGAGAATGAGGGTGGAGGGGGAGAGAGTATGAGGGTGGAGGGGGAGAGAGTATGAGGGTGGAGGGGGAGAGTATGAGGGTGGAGGGGAGAGAGTATGAGGGTGGAGGGGGAGAGAGTATGAGGGTGGAGGGGAGAGAGTATGAGAGTGGAGGGGAGAGAGTATGAGAGTGGAGGGGAGAGAGTATGAGGGTGGAGGGAGAGAGAGTATGAGGGTGGAGGGGAGAGAGTATGAGGGTGGAGGGGGAGAGAGTATGAGGGTGGAGGGGAGAGAATGAGGGTGGAGGGGGAGAGAGTATGAGGGTGGAGGGGAGAGAGTATGAGGGTGGAGGGGGAGAGAGTATGAGGGTGGAGGGGGAGAGAGTATGAGGGTGGAGGGGAGAGAGTATGAGGGTGGAGGGGGAGAGAGTATGAGGGTGGAGGGGGAGAGAGTATGAGGGTGGAGGGGAGAGAGTATGAGGGTGGAGGGGGAGAGAGTATGAGGGTGGAGGGGAGAGAGTATGAGGGTGGAGGGGAGAGAATGAGGGTGGAGGGGAGAGAATATGAGGGTGGAGGGGAGAGAGTATGAGGGTTGAGGGGAGAGAGTATGAGGGTGGAGGGGAGAGAGTATGAGGGTGGAGGGGAGAGAGTATATTGAGAGTATCTTGTACCTTGAGAGGCTCGGGCAGGCGGGAGGTGAGTTTCTCAGCATATTCCTCAATCTGAGGGTGGATGTAGATGGATGTGGTGTGCCACAAACGCCCCAGCTGCTTCTCTGCCACTTGTCTCACTTTCCTGAAAACACACACACACAGACATACACACACACACACACACACACACACACACACACATATATACACACTGATCTAAAAAAGGGCAGTCTAAGAGAATGTTTTGTGAGGATGATCTTTAATTGTAGTGTGTCGCCCAAGCATGCATTTGTATGTATGTTGAAGCTGTCAGGTTTATTCACCTCTACCAATGAGCTCTTGACATGTTCATATAATTATCCTGTTTTTTTGTTATTGTCAAAGTCAGAATCAGAATACTACCTTCACCGCCTGTGCATGAAGACCTGTTGTCACTCAAAACACAACAATGGTTGGGACAAAACCACCTTGAGGTGGTGGTGGGGGGGGGGGGGGGGGGGGGTGTTATGGGTCTTACTGGTGACAGTGCCCCACGCTGACGGTGGCGACCCCCGCAAACATGTCCAGGTAGCGTCTCCCATCAACGTCCCACAGCCACTGCATGTAGCCGTGGTAGATGAAGACGGGTCTCTGGTAGAACGTCACCTTCATGGTCATGGGATTGCAGATACGCTGCCGAACCTGGAGCAGGTTCTCCTTAGATGCACCCTGACGTTACAGCAGGCAAACACAGAGTTTACACAGAGTGCTGATGTCATGGTTGAACTCTGACCCTGACATATTTCATTTAGAAATTACAGATCAAACTTTATTTAAAGCATTTATCATTAAATTAATGGCAATATACACGTATGTGAATGTAAATTACATCCTAAAATGAAGCAGGATTACTGACCCTCTGTTCGGCTTCTGGACCACAACAGATCATATACCAATACTACAATTTATATTACAAAAACAAATAACACTACCATTTATATTACTAAAACAAACAATAATACTATCGTTTATATTACTAAAACAAATAATACTACCATTTATATTACTAAAACAAACAATACTACCATTTATATTACTAAAACAAACAATACTACCATTTATATTACTAAAACAAATAATACTACCATTTATATTACTAAAACAAACAATACTACCATTTATATTACTAAAACAAATAATACTACCATTTATATTACTAAAACAAACAATAATACTACCATTTATATTACTAAAACATATAATACTACCATTTATATTACTAAAACAAACAATAATACTACCATTTATAATACTAAAACAAATAATACTACCATTTATATTACTAAAACAAACAATAATACTATCGTTTATATTACTAAAATAAATTATGATAGTATCGTTTATATTACTAAAATAAGTCATGATAGTATTGTTTATATTGCTAAAATAAATCATGATAGTATTGTTTATATTACTAAAATAAGTCATGATAGTATTGTTTATATTGCTAAAATACATCATGATAGTATTGTTTACATTAGTAAAATAAGTCATGATAGTATTGTTTATATTGCTAAAATAAATCATAATAATATTGTTTATATTAGTAAAATAAGTCATGATAGTATTGTTTATATTGCTAAAATAAATCATAATAATATTGTTTATATTAGTAAAATAAGTCATGATAGTATTGTTTACATTACTAACATTACTGACAGCACTGAGGTGAACGGCAGCTACTGCTCCTGTTCTGCAGTCTCTGGTTTACCTGGTAAGGGTCGGGCTTAAAGTCACACGGTGGCATCTGTGGTGATGAGTGCTTCACTGTAGCATTCTGACATAACACACCTGAGCAGAGACACGTTTAGAGGGTGTTACCCAGTGACAGAGCAGAGCAACATTTAGAGGGTGTTATCCAATCACAGAGACACATTTAAAGGGTGTTATCCAATCAAAGAGCAGAGACACATTTAGAGGGTGTTATCCAATCAAAGAGCAGAGACACATTTAGAGGGTGTTAAACAATCAAAGAGCAGAGACATGTTTAAAGGGTGTTATCAAATCAAAGAGCAGAGACACATTTAGAGGGTGTTATCCAATCAAAGAGCAGAGACACATTTAGGGGGTGTTATCCAATCAAAGAGCAGAGACACATTTAGAGGGTGTTATCCAATCAAAGAGCAGAGACACATTTAGAGGGTGTTATCCAATCAAAGAGCAGAGACACATTTAGAGGGTGTTATCCAATCAAAGAGCAGAGACATTTAGAGGGTGTTATCCAATCAAAGAGCAGAGACACATTTAGGGGGTGTTATCCAATCAAAGAGCAGAGACACATTTAGGGGGTGTTATCCAATCAAAGAGCAGAGACACATTTAGAGGGTGTTATCCAATCAAAGAGCAGAGACACATTTAGAGGGTGTTATCCAATCACAGAGTGCTGGCAGGGCTGGGCTGTCATCATCCTTGTCTCTTGTTAGCAACCATATGCCTGGAGTTGGAAGCATCGTGGCAGTGTTTACCAGTCCCGCTCTGTATAATTTTGTGTCCTCCCTGATCTCAGTGCCCCTAATTTAGTGGATAAAGTGCACTGCACTTAAGTGGATGACATGAGTCAGGTGTGTTTGAAGAGTAATACACTAATAGAACAGAGTAGTCTTAGTCAGAGGTCATTAAGGGATCACAGTGAACACTGTAACCTGTGGTGATGTAGTGTGGGGTTAGTGGAGACACTGTAGCCTGTTGTGATGTAGTGTAGGGTTAGTGGGGACACTGTAGCCTGTGGTAATTGTTGTGATTTTCATCTTAATCCCTTCATAGTTTGTTTACATTACAGTATAGAATCAACAGCTTATCATAATTTATATATTTTGACAAGTCAAAGTATTAATCAAATCTCTAATATTAATCACTATATGTTTTGCTTACATTATATTATTGATTAAGTTGTTTGTTAGTAAGAATGACGGTGTAAGTGCTTGTGTGCCACTTCCAATACTCCATGCGTTTGCAGTAGGCTAAAAATGGGATGTGTGAGAGGAGGCTCACTGTGACCTTATGTGGTAAGGCCAGGTAGTAAGACCTCGCTTCCAGAATAGAGACAGCTGTAGGTTGAACAATGGAATGTGCAGTTCCTATGTTTAGGAAGGAAAGCATATATAATGGTGAAGAGAGCAGACAGCTTCAGAGCTGCACAAGGGGTGACATGATTAGGTAATGTGAGCTCTCCAGAGATCTCTGTATTTAATTAATTAATAGGCCTATGTGTATTTTTTAATAAAAGGCTAAAGACAAGACTGGTAATGTTTTCTTTTGCAATCAACGAACACGCTGCGCTGAGGTAAGAAAAGGTTAGCGCGACATTTTGGTGACCCCGACGTGATTGCAAAATAATTTGGAACTTTTTTCTTTTCATCTAATGACTGACAGTTTGACCGTGCCGGCACAACAATAGTGGTAAAGCAGAACCTGTTAAAACAAATCTGCAAAATTTGAATTGCAACTAAATTGTGGTGAACTGACAGTACTTGGATGATTCTAAATTAAATCCAGTCTTGTCTAAAAAGGTAAAAGTATATGTAACTATGGAAATGGGTAAGAGTCCCATTGGAAAAGGGTTTTAAGTCCCTACCGGCAAAATAAAAGCTAACAAGTTTTTGTGTAATAATGAAAACTAACAAGTTTTTATTTAAGGTTTATTCCGTGGTGTGGCGGCCGATCCGTTCTTTTGACGAGAGGAACGAGACCTACGCAAGTTCGAGTCTTGCTAGCTAGGTATTGATATTAACCTTTGGATCTTGAGGAGTCCATAAATTAATATTATTTCGATAAAGCAAAAAGCCGGATAATGCACCTGAATTGATTGAGGATGGTAAAACCTCACGGTGTCAGAACGGAACTCTCGTTCTATATTTAGAACTTCCGGGTGAGTATCTGTTTTTATCAACGTATGTAACTGGTGAGGAAAATGCAAGTTTTATAAATGGTTTTAAGTAGAATTAATGTTAGTTTTAAGGGTATGGAGTACCTTAGTGGAACAGATGAGTGTGACTAGTAAAGTGATTCATACTATTGAAGAATATCATAAGCAGTGTGATATTTGAAGGGCTGGCTGTTATGTGACAGTATGGGTGACCAACACAGAATCGTGTGTCCTCAGATGTAATTAATTGATCAAAATAAAACATTAGAGTCTCGTATGTAATATGTGACTCCTCCCTCATTTGTATTTAATTTATTCAGGTTTCCCCTTTGGTTTGGTCCTGCATATATTTAGTATCAGCTGTACCTTGTGTCTTTGGCGATTACGTTGAGTATTCATTTGCATAGTAAGTAAGGCGTGCTGTGGGTCATGTATAATTAAGTCTATTGCATCTGTTTCTGTTCCATGCATTGTTTGCATAGTGTATATAAGTTCTCCTTGTGTCTGGTCGGTAAAGCCTAGTGATCGTGCGTGGATATTTTCTCGTCCTGAGATTACTTGTGTTTTACTTCTGAGTTAAATTTCTCAATTTCGCACCCTCCCCTAGTCTCAGACTATACTTTGTGGGTTCATATATTGTCATTGTTTGAGTGTTGAATATGTTTCAGGCCAACCCATAGTCTAAAACTATACTTTAGGGATCATAAAACAAGTCCGGTTGTTAATAAGTTCGTGTGTCGTTTATTGTGTTGAATAAGTTGGGTTCGCTATGCTGACGGTCTTTGTTATACTTTAAATGGTTGCTGGGTTTGTCCTGTTAATGACAGTTGTTTCTCTGTATCCCATATATATATTGGCTATAAGTCATCGGATAAATTTCTTCCTTCGTTGTTTAACAAATAGCATAGTATGTGCTTTGTCTGAGGTGTTATAGTTTTGATTGTAAGTGGGTGTATTTAATTTCCTCATAATTTCTTATATCTTAACGCTAGGTTATGTCATTTAGTATTGAAATCAGGATTGTTTGTACACAGTATGGGTTTTGTCCCTCCTCTGTATTTAGTAACTAAGTAATCAATCTTAGTTGAACGTCTAGAGAAATGCCTCAGCGCGCGCACCTGTTGCGTAGGGACAGTGTGCCTAGACAAGCAGACAAGCGAGCAAAAAGTAAAATTTCATTCGTGTATTTGCCTCCGCCTCTTAACCAAGAATTGTTACATCGCCGCAAAATAGACCAACTGGCTAAAGTGCACACGTTTAACTCGCAAAATTATCAAACGCTGAGAAGATTTAGCTCTGTGACACATGTACAAATACTGTTTGCTGGGGGTTGTTCATAACCAACTAGAATGAGCGGGGTCTGCACAACAGATATTCAGGAAGATACACCACAGCCACCGTATGAGTTAAACTCGGTAATGCCCACTAACTAAGTTATCCAGGAATTAATGTAAAAACAGGAATCGTACAAATGGATAAAATCGACGACGTGGAGTTTAAAACGCGCGAGTTACCCTTGACATTGAATATTAGTATTTAATGCTAAAAAAGGGAACGCATGCCGTGGGGTGAAGGGTAAACTGCGTTTTAAAAGAGACTTGGATGGAGTAGTTATAAATAGCACACACACACAGCGAAGTGACTTGAGTGAGGTAGACATGTCAGTGAAACGGTGAGGTATTTGGATAGCTAAAACTGGACAAGCTGACAGCAGCTAGAGAGCTTGGCTCTGGGACACTTAGAGGAGTGGTGGTAATTATAATAATAATAAAAATAAATACTTGAAATCGTTTACACTGTGGGCCTTGAAAATATAATCCAGGAAAGTAGCTTTTTGAATAATAATCAATGTTTCTATGTTTTTCTAATTGTTGGAATAGGTCTGTATGTTGTCAGTTTAATATGAGAAACCTGGTGCCAGGTAAAGTGACTAGGAAATGTTAAATAATAATAATAATAATACTTTGTATTGGTATAGCACCTTTCAAACATACATGCAACTCAAAGTGTTTTATAGAATAGACAAAAAAGAAAAATGTTAAAAGAAATTAAAGATAAAAGAAATCAAACATAATAAAAGAATGTAATAGAGTGACAAATTATAAAATAATATTGCAATAAAGAAAGTAAGATGGCAATTAGAATAAAGTTGGAGTTTCTTAATTAAAAGCAGATCTAAACAGGAAGGTGTTGAGACTCTTCTTGAAGCTGGGCAGAGATAAAATGTCTCTGAGCAAGCTGTTGCAATCTAAAAGATCTCAGAGCACAGGGGATCCGCCCCAGAGACCTCAATATGTCCCCTAAGTGTATTATTTTATGCAGTAGTATCAACAGTATGGGTTTAACCTAAATTTTAGAGGAAGGGGTTTTGGGAAGGGGCAAGGAAGGTCACAGTGATCCTGGCAACTTCGTTGTGGCAGGTGGGGTGGATGCTTTCTCTTTGTGTTCAGGAGAGTCATTGGGCGAAAGAGAGTCCCCACAAAACCGTAGGATGGAGGAGGGCCAGAGGTCAGAGGTCCAGCACCAAACCCTTCTGCAGTACCAGGGCAATGGCGGGGCCCTGATGAGAACTTGGACAGCAAAGCTACGGCAAACCCTATGTTGTCCCTCACTGGCGGTACTCAAAGACTATCATTTCTGGCTGGAGAATATCAAAGTCTGCACAGAACTGTTCAAATGACTGTACAATGTGGCCAGCAGGCCACTAAACACAGGTTCCTGAGATCAAAGACTGCACCCGTTAACCTGTGGAAGAGACATTACAAATGCACTGTTTACAGACAGCAGACACCTGATGCACCTGAAGTCCACAGACTGGCCTCCACGGTTGCTATCTACAGGGGTTTCCTGAAGTCTCACTCATGAGCCGCGAGGGGCGTCCACTCCCAGTTCATTTCCTGGAAGCCAGATCACTTTGATTGAACCTTTGTCCTGCCACCCGACCCAGTTTGTTATATTGTTGTATGACATAGGAGGGGATCCAATTCATGGGAGGAATTTGAAGAACAGCTACAGGATCAGGTAACCTAGGTTACTGGGGCCTGAGGGGCGGCAACCCTGCAAAGCTGAGACATGCGCAACAGTGCTGGTAGATAATGGGAGATTCCGCCACTCCACAAATCTAATTATCTTCACACCCTGGTCACATGGGTAAGGAGTAGGTAAACATGATAGGAAACCAGTACAACAAGGCATCGGGTAACAACTAACTTTCTGAGTGGGAGCTAATTTAAATCTTGTAATAACTAGTGTATTAAAATAACTTCATTTGACTAGTATTTTCCATCTCAAAGAAGGACTTATTTTAAGTTTAAGGACTTAAAGTTTAATTTATTAAACAAAAACAGACATTGGCATAGGCTGTGGACTTAGCAAATTACTGATTAAAACTTATTACTCTTTTTAGAAGTTTCTGAAATACATTCCTGAATGATATTTCAGTAAAGGGGGAGATACACCTGTTAGAAAACACCATGCACACAGCATGAAGCAGAGGTTGTACGTACAGAGTGACAAGATAACAAAAGGGGGTAAGCTGAGAGACAGAGGCAAATAGGAGCACATTAGATGGTTTGCAAGGCAGACCACAGGACTAAGAGCTATGTAAAGTACAGGAAAATTGACCCCAGAGAAAAAATTTAAGAAATAGAGTACTTAAATAAAATTTTATTATTAAAATAAAATAGCATTGCTGAGTAAATATGGTAAGAAATAAGGAAGTCTGGAAAGGACAAAATGGGAAACGAATTTTATAGAATCAATTGATCAAACCAGTGTTAACTGAGGCACACAGGGTAGCACGTGGGTAGAAATAAATGAAGAAAAATTTTGGTTAACTGATGGCACCTATACTGACGTAATAGCAGTCTGGACAGAGTAATGTAATATTTGAGACATGCATAACAGCTGTCATGCTTTAAGGAAAGGTCTAAGCAGGCTCCCTGGACCAAAGGAGCTAAGATAGGATATTATAATTCTTTGTTAATCACTCAGTGGGGAAATTTGCATTGTTACAGCAGCAGAGAATTGTGTAAGGAAATACACATATCTAAGACTATGTACAAATGCAATGAATATAGGAGATGACGTTCAGATTGACTACATGGGTATAGAAATACCAATACGGGGATTAAAGTATTTGTTAGTGACTGAGGATAAATTCTCAGGTTGGGTAGAAGCATTTCCACCAGGGCAGATGACTCGAGGTCAGTCTGCAGAATGTTGATAAAAATTACTGGATACTGCACCATTGTTTACTAAATTAAGTATGCTCAGATAATGAGATGCACTTTACTAGCTAGGAGCTAAAATTTGTGGAACAAAATTTGGGTTTGAGACACAAATGTGGGTTGGTTTATCATTCTCAATCTCAGGCTAAAATGGAGATTATAAATGGTAAGTATAATGGTAAAGGTAAAGATATGTGCACAAAGGTATTTATATGGTTGGCCAGAAGATCTTCAGTGAATTTTGTTGCAGGATTCACTTCGTTTGAGCTCATGACAGTGAGAAGTTTTCGGGGGTCCCCCAATGCGCTTGCGAAACCTGACAGGTACACTCGGGGTCGTACAAGGAAGGTTACAGTGAACTAAAAAGTAATTTGTGAAGCTTATTCTGTCCAGGTACCAGGAGAGGAGTTAGAACCAACGGACCTGTCACCAAATGGGTCCTGCTTAAGGTCATCAAAAGAAAGTGGTCAGAGCCCAGGTGGACCAGTTCATGCAAGGCCACTAAAGAGAACATCACACGCTGTCCGATTGAAGGGCAAAGGAGAAACGTGGTACCACCTCAGCCGGTGCTGAGCATCAGAACCAGCGCGCCGAGATACGGAGCTCTCAAACGACAGGTCAAAATAACACCTGAGAGCGGAGGTTCAACAATCAGGTAGTCCACCCTGACCTCCTTCGCGGGATAAGAAGATAATCTTGCCTCCAACAGGGCGGAAGAATAGATGATGCTGCAGTAAAAGTTTTGTGATGTATTTGGATGTTTAGTAATATTGTCTAATGTTGTTTTACAGGCCTTGTGTAACATTGTTTTTTGTCTATATGTTTTTATATTATCATTGAAAGTAGTAGCATTGTGATTGTTAGTATTTAACAACATGTTAAAGGACCTTACAGGGGACTGCCCCCTGTGCATATGGATCCATGGTGGGTCAAGGCCAATATTGTTGTAATAGTAGCTGCATAACTGAGATCCCTTGGAGAGTTTCACATAAAGCTTTAGGAGTTGATAATCATACTACTGGCCGGCTGGGACGGCCATTTAGCAATAATAAAGTTCAAAGGTAAGCATTATTGTTCAGAGAGACGCACATCGTACCAAGAACCTAGTTATTCTATCAATAGAATTGGGATGTTTTCATCTGGAGTACTGGCACATCTCTAGTGTAGGTCGTGTACTGTATATCTAGTAATAGGAGTGGGCCAATTGGGTTAAGACCCCTTAGGCCTAATTAGGATAAACATAGTATGGTTTAGACCTGCCCCAACACTGGGACCATCACTGGAAAATACGTCAGAAATTAAGATATAAGGCATTCATGGATCAGATTATACTAAATGGACACGACAGCAGATAATTGAATTGACTGTCTTATTATGTCTGTGTTAACTTCTGTGGGAATACTTTTGACTTATGATTACAGGTGAATGTTGTTGTCCAATGTAGAAGAAGCTTAGTGGGAAGCTTAATCAGCAGTAAGATTGAGAAGCAGGAACCACAAAGATGTTTGGGTATGATGTCATAGTTGGAGTCAGAAGATGAAAAGGTAGTTTTGGATTAACTTAAAGTTTGATCTATTTAGAGATCAAAAAGGGGGAATTGTTGTGATTTTCATCTTAATCCCTTCATAGTTTGTTTACATTACAGTATAGAATCAACAGCTTATCATAATTTATATATTTTGACAAGTCAAAGTATTAATCAAATCTCTAATATTAATCACTATATGTTTTGCTTACATTATATTATTGATTAAGTTGTTTGTTAGTAAGAATGACGGTGTAAGCGCTTGTGTGCCACTTCCAATACTCCATGCGTTTGCAGTAGGCTAAAAATGGGATGTGTGAGAGGAGGCTCACTGTGACCTTATGTGGTAAGGCCAGGTAGTAAGACCTCGCTTCCAGAATAGAGACAGCTGTAGGTTGAACAATGGAATGTGCAGTTCCTATGTTTAGAAAGGAAAGCATATATAATGGTGAAAAGAGCAGACAGCTTCAGAGCTGCACATGGGGTGACATGATTAGGTAATGTGAGCTCTCCAGAGATCTCTGTATTTAATTAATTAATAGGCCTATGTGTATTTTTTAATAAAAGGCTAAAGACAAGACTGGTAATGTTTTCTTTTGCAATCAACGAACACGCTGCGCTGAGGTAAGAAAAGGTTAGCGCGACATGATATAGCGTAGGGTTAGTGGGGACGTTGTAACCTGTGGTGATGTAGTGTGGGTTTAGTGGGGACACTGTAGCCTGTGGTGATGTAGTGTGGGGTTAGTGGGGACGTTGTAAACTGAGGTGATGTAGTGTAGGGTTAGTGGGGACACTGTAGCCTGTGGTGATATATTGTGGGGTTAGTGGGGACACTGTAACCTGTGGTGATGTAGTGTAGGGTTAGTGGGGACACTGTAGCCTGTGGTGATGTAGTGTAGGGTTAGTGGGGACGTTGTAAACTGTGGTGATGTAGTGTAGGGTTAGTGGGGATGTTGTAAACTGTGGTGATGTAGTGTGGGTTTAGTGGGGATGTTGTAAACTGTGGTGATGTAGTGTAGGGTTAGTGGGGACACTGTAGTCTGTGGTGATGTAGTGTAGGGTTAGTGGGGACGTTGTAAACTGGGGTGATGTAGTGTGGGTTTAGTGGGGACACTGTAGCCTGTGGTGATGTAGTGTGGGGTTAGTGGGGACGTTGTAAACTGGGGTGATGTAGTGTAGGGTTAGTGGGGACACTGTAGTGTGGGGTTAGTGGGGACACTGTAGCCTGTGGTGATGTAGTGTAGGGTTAGTGGGGACGCTATAACCTGTGGTGATGTAGTGTAGGGTTAGTGGGGACACTGTAACCTGTGGTGATGTAGTGTGGGGTTAGTGGGGACACTGTAGCCTGTGGTGATGTAGTGTAGGGTTAGTGGGGACGCTATAACCTGTGGTGATGTAGTGTAGGGTTAGTGGGGACACTGTAGCCTGTGGTGATGTAGTGTGGGGTTAGTGGGGACACTGTAGCCTGTGGTGATGTAGTGTAGGGTTAGTGGGGACGCTATAACCTGTGGTGATGTAGTGTAGGGTTAGTGGGGACGCTGTAACCTGTGGTGATATATTGTAGGGTTAGTGGGGACGCTGTAACCTGTAGTGATGTAGTGTAGGGTTAGTGGGGACACTGTAGCCTGTGGTGATATAGTGTAGGGTTAGTGGGGACACTGTAACCTGTGGTGATGTAGTGTGGGGTTAGTGGGGATGTTGTAAACTGTGGTGATGTACTGTGGGTTTAGTGGGGACACAGTAGCCTGTGGTGAGGTAGTGTGGGGTTAGTGGGGACACTGTAGCCTGTGGTGATGTAGTGTAGGGTTAGTGGGGACACTGTAACCTGTGGTGATGTAGTGTAGGGTTAGTGGGGACGCTGTAACCTGTGGTGATGTAGTGTAGGGTTAGTGGGGACACTGTAACCTGTGGTGATGTAGTGTGGGGTTAGTGGGGACACTGTAACCTGTGGTGATGTAGTGTGGGTTTAGTGGGGACACTGTAACCTGTGGTGATATAGTGTTGGGTTAGTGGGGACACTGTAGCCTGTGGTGATGTAGTGTGGGGTTAGTGGGGATGTTGTAAACTGTGGTGATGTACTGTGGGTTTAGTGGGGACACAGTAGCCTGTGGTGAGGTAGTGTGGGGTTAGTGGGGACACTGTAGCCTGTGGTGATGTAGTGTAGGGTTAGTGGGGACACTGTAACCTGTGGTGATGTAGTGTAGGGTTAGTGGGGACGCTGTAACCTGTGGTGATGTAGTGTAGGGTTAGTGGGGACGCTGTAACCTGTGGTGATGTAGTGTGGGGTTAGTGGGGATGTTGTAAACTGTGGTGATGTACTGTGGGTTTAGTGGGGACACAGTAGCCTGTGGTGATGTAGTGTGGGGTTAGTGGGGACACAGTAGCCTGTGGTGATATAGTGTTGGGTTAGTGGGGACACTGTAGCCTGTGGTGATGTAGTGTGGGGTTAGTGGGGACACTGTAACCTGTGGTGATGTAGTGTGGGGTTAGTGGGGACACTGTAACCTGTGGTGATATAGTGTTGGGTTAGTGGGGACACTGTAACCTGTGGTGATGCAAATCTGATTCTATTTGCTTGCATAAACAGCTCACTTTTTAAAATTATGCTACAGTAAAATGACGATTATTTTAATGTTTTTAGTTGTAATAGTCAACTGAAGTGTCATGGACTAGAAATGACTTTTCTGACATGTTAAATGATAATAACATTTGATAGGTCAGTGACTGCCTCGCCTTACAGCACCACCCAGCACCACCACATCCGTCTTGATTAGCGAGGGTTGGTTACTGGGATTTTACCATTTCACTACTGGTAAAGACGTAGTAGCCTATCTTACTGGTTACTAGCACTTTACTGGTTAACCGTGATTTGATTATAACCGTCTAAGCTTAACGCTTAGAGGGCGATGTTTCAGAAATATATCATGTCTTGTTGTTTAGAAGCAGAGTTCGTCTAACTTCCACATTTCCAGAGTGTAAACACCCCGAACCCGCTCCACGGTCCCGCCAGGCAGCCGCCCACTTCAGCCCGGCCCACCGGACCGTTACCGTTTCGTGCTTTGTGTTCAAATAATTTAACCGATAAATCCCAAACAAAGCTCAACTAGGCAAAGCGCGGAAGCCCGTTGAGCCGTGGAGTCAGTCCGTGTGTATGGGTGGTGTTGTAAACACTTACCGCCCCACCGGTGGAGTTGGACCACCGAACCGACCGCCCTCCACATCTCACTCTTCCGCGACAGACACAGCCCGTTAGTTCGGGAAAACATGTTGCGTTTTCAGCTGCACGGTTCTGTGATTGTGTCAGCAGGCCTGAATACGAGTGACTTGTGCACACGGGGGCCGTTTGGGTGGAGATCCACCTCCACCAATGGCATCTGGGGAGAAAGTGCAGAAACGTGGCGTAATATTAACGTGGGTGTCAGAGACCCGCGGGACGGACAGGGGCGGACTGGGGAGGAAGAATGGCCCGGGAGTTCCTGACAGACTACGTGCCATGTATAGATTCATAGACAGTACACACACACACATAAATATATATATATATATATATACATATATATATATATATATATATATATATATATATATATATATATATATATATATATATATATATATATATATATATGTGTGTGTGTGTGTGTGTACTGTCTATGAATCTATACATGGCACGTAGTGTATATGACAGCTTTTATTGTCATATGGACAATATTGCCTCCAGCAATAGTGTGATTACAAAGCCACATAGTGGCATAACAAAATAACTAACAAACTTAACAACTTGAACCTGACAAAATACAGGGGAAAAACAACTGGAAAGCTACTGAAACCTACATTGTTCACTCAGTGAGTAACCTCTAGTTAGCAGTGTCAGTGTGCAACTGGCGTCTCTCTCTTTATTTGTCACTCGTGGGATACAAACAGGGAGATATCATTAATGTGCCATTAGTATGGACGAGGCTTTTCCAGTTCGTGACTACTTGTATTAATAAGTGACACAGCTGCTGTATGTTTTCATAGTCCGGTCCAACTCGTTCATGTGTTAACAGGTTCAGTCCGCGGCCGCGCTGAGCAGGTTAGTCTGACTGGAGCGGGGGAGGTAATAACACCGTTAAACAGCAGCGTGACTACGGGCCGCAGTGCGCGGCAGTGGCTCCTCCACGGGCCGAGTTAAACCACCGGCGGCCCACTAACCCATCGGCCCACCGGGGAAATCCCCGGTAGCAATGTATGCCAGTCTGCCCCTGGACACGGCCCGTGTGTTCGTGTGTACATGTGTTCGTGTGTACGTGTGTTTGTGTGTTCGTGTGTACATGTGTTTGTGTGTACATGTGTTCGTGTGTACGTGTGTT
The DNA here is from genome assembly GCF_052324685.1 of Brachyhypopomus gauderio. Classification (NCBI taxonomy): domain Eukaryota; kingdom Metazoa; phylum Chordata; class Actinopteri; order Gymnotiformes; family Hypopomidae; genus Brachyhypopomus; species Brachyhypopomus gauderio. The sequence continues at coordinate 1,048,978 of NW_027506885.1, forward strand.
TGTGTGTTCGTGTGTACATGTCTTTGTGTGTTCGTGTGTACATGTGTGTTCGTGTGTACATGTGTTTGTGTGTTCATGTGTACATGTGTTTGTGTGTACGTGTGTATGTGTGTTCGTGTGTACATGTGTTTGTGTGTACATGTGTTCGTGTGTACATGTCTTTGTGTGTTCGTGTGTACATGTGTGTTCGTGTGTACATGTGTTTGTGTGTTTGTGTGTACATGTGTACATGTGTTCGTGTGTACATGTGTTTGTGTGTACATGTGTTCGTGTGTTCATGTGTACGTGTGTACATGTGTTCGTATGTACATGTGTTTGTGTTCGTGTGTACATGTGTTTGTGTGTTCGTGTGTGCATGTGTTCGTGTGTATGTGTGTACATGTGTTCGTGTGTTCATGTGTACGTGTGTACATGTGTTTGTGTGTTCGTATGTACATGTGTTTGTGTTCGTGTGTACATGTGTTTGTGTGTTCATGTGTACGTGTGTACATGTGTTTGTGTGTTCGTGTGTACATGTGTTCGTATGTACATGTGTTTGTGTTCGTGTGTACATGTGTTTGTGTGTTCGTGTGTACATGTGTACGTGTGTTCATGTGTACATGTGTACATGTGTTCGTGTGTACATGTGTTCGTGTGTACGTGTGTTCGTGTGTACATGTGTACGTGTGTACATGTGTTCTTGTGTTCATGTGTACATGTGTTTGTGTGTTCGTGTGTACATGTGTTCATGTGAATGTGTGTTCATGTGTTTGTGTGTACATGTGTTTGTGTGTACATGTGTTCATGTGAATGTGTGTTCATATGTTTGTGTGTACATGTGTTTGTGTGTACATGTGTTCGTGTGTACATGTGTTCGTGTGTACATGTGTTTGTGTGTTCGTGTGTACGTGTTTGTGTGTTCGTGTGTACATGTGTTCGTGTGTACATGTGTTTGTGTGTACATGTGTTCGTGTGTTCGTGTGTATGTGTGTACATGTGTTCGTGTGTACATGTGTTTGTGTGTTCGTGTGTACATGTGTTCGTGTGTACGTGTTTGTGTGTTCGTGTGTACATGTGTTCGTGTGTATGTGTTTGTGTGTTCGTGTGTACATGTGTTCGTGTGTTCATGTGTACGTGTGTACATGTGTACGTGTGTACATGTGTTCGTGTGTACATGTGTTTGTGTGTTCGTGTGTACATGTGTTCATTTGTATGTGTGTTCATGTGTTTGTGTGTACATGTGTTTGTGTGTACATGTGTTTGTGTGTATGTGTGTTCATGTGTTTGTGTGTACATGTGTTCGTGTGTACATGTGTTCGTGTGTACATGTGTTTGTGTGTTCGTGTGTTCGTGTGTACATGTGTTTGTGTGTTCGTGTGTACATGTGTTCATGTGTTTAGTCAGTGAGAGACAAAATGTGAAAAAAAATTTGAGAAAATCATTTTGTCTGACTTTTAAAGAATTTATTTGCAAATAATGGTGGAAAATAAGTATTTGGTCAATAACAAAAGTTCATCTCAATACTTTGTTGTATATCCTCTGTTGGCAATGACAGAGGTCAAATGTTTTCTGTAAGTCTTCACAAGGTTGGCACACACTGTTGCTGGTATGTTGGCCCATTCCCCCATGCAGATCTCCTTTAGAGCAGTGATGTTGTGGGGCTGTCTGCGGGCAACACGGACTTTTAACTCCCTCCAAAGGTTTTCGATGGGTTTGAGATCGGGAGACTGGCTAGGCCACTCCATGACTTTGAAATGTTTCTTTCGAAGCCACTCCTTTGTTGCCCTGGCAGTGTGCTTGGGATCATTGTCATGCTGAAAGACCCAGCCACGTTTCATCTTCATTGCCCTTGCTGATGGGAGGTTTGCACCCAAAATCTCACAATACACGGCCCCATTCATTCTTTCATGTACATGGACCAGTCGTCCTGGTCCCTTTGCAGAGAAACAGCCCCAAAGCATGATGTTGCCACCCCCATGCTTGACAGTTGGTATGGTGTTCTTTGGATGCAACTCAGCATTCACTGTCCTCCAAACACAACGAGTTGTGTTTTTACCAAATAGTTCTACTTTGGTTTCATCTGACCATATGACATTCTCCCAATACTCTTCTGGAACATCCAAATGCTCTCTAGCAAACTTCAGACGTGCCTGGATATGGACTGGCTTAAGCAGGGGGACACGTCTGGCACTGCAAGATCTGAGTCCCTGGCATAGTGTGTTGCTGATGGTAGCCTGTGTAACGTTGGTCCCAGCTTTCTGCAGGTCATTCACTAGATCCCCCCTTGTGGTTCTGGGATTTTTCCTCACCGTTCTTGTGATCATTTTGACCTCATGGGCTGAGATCTTGCGTGGAGCCCCAGATCGAGGGAGATTAGTAGTGGTCTTGTGAGTCTTCCATTTTCTGATTATCGCTCCCACAGTAGATTTCTTCACACCAAGCTGCTTGCCTATTGCAGATTCTGTCTTCCCAGCCTGGTGCAGGTCTACAATTCAGTTTCTGGTGTCCTCCGACAGCTCTTTCGTCTTCACCATAGTGGATTTTGGAGTGTGACTGTTTGAGGTTGTGGGCAGGTGTCTTTTATACTGTTAACTACTTCAAGCAGGTGCCATTAATACAGGTAATGAGTGGGGGAAAGAGGAGCCTCTTAAAAAAGAAGTTACAGGTCTGTGACAGCCAGAAATCTTGCTTGTTTGTAGGTGACCAAATACTTATTTTCCACCATTATTTGCAAATAAATTCTTTAAAAGTCAGACAAAATGATTTTTCACATTTTGTCTCTCATAGTTGAGGTCTACCTATGATGTCAATTACAGGCCTCTCTCATCTTGTTAAGTGGGAGAACTTGCACAATTGGTGACTGACTAAATACTTATTTTCCCCACTGTATGTGAGTTCACGGTTAAAATGTTAGTTTCGAGAAGGATGAGAATACCACTGTGCACTTGATATAAAGTACGGACACGGATTTGATTTGTTTGTTTTTTTATTCTAAGCCGTTAGAAAGTGTAAGAGGTTAAAACAGGAACCCCCCCGAGCTGTGGCAGGAGAAGACACCACCTCCAGTGACGACCCGTCCACTAACAATACAAAGACCAGTGCAGTACAGGGTCTGGCCAACACGGCATCCATAAAAAACGTTTCAAAAAGAGCAGCAAAACAGATCTTTCACTCACAGGTGAACAAAATCAAACATCTCAGAACAACGCAGCCACTGAAAAATTTTGTTGTGAGAAACCAGACATGGGATGAAACCTGTATCCAGAGAGTCAGGAAAGAGCACTAGAAACACTGACAGTGAGGAAATATTAAACCATAACTGTACGGTTTCACACAGCTATGGATGAAATAGTTTAAACTGGATTAAATTGTACAGGAAAAGCAGCAGGGCAGACTTCCATTTTCACACATACTGTTGGTTGATTCTACCTCAGGTTTTCATGTCCCATCTGCAAAATACTTCAAAATCATTAAAAAATGTTTTTTTTTGTTTTGTTTTTGTAAATGCAGCGTCACATAAATAATTGTCTGTACATGACTGTGGTGATTATCTGAAGAACTTAGAGGTGAAGTCAATCTAACAAACTCAGTGCCTGAAGAAACAACAACCCTTTTTCCTACTTACCAATTAGTGTTATGAATTATACATTATTAGACATTTATCAAATGTTTAATAATTTCTGGAGATATTTACTGTAAACACACAGTACACATCATATACCTGATTCATTTTGCCTGTTCTAAACAATCAAGAAATATGAAAAGTAGTTAGTCACTGGTTTTGGTTATATCTTTAAATATAAATATAAATGTGTCTGTAGTAACTCTTTTATAAAAATATCTTCTGATGAATCTTTAAATGAAATATACCTTAAGGCAATATCACTGTTGACTAAAGAAATAATAACTTTACTTTTAGCTTTCAGTCTAGGCAGTGTAGCAATGATGTTTAATGGGGTCAAATGACAAAAAAAGCATTTCTAAGGTCCATGAAGTGTGATTTTGCTGATCTATTTACACATTTACAAAGAAATGAACATTAAGATTCACAAAGGAAAAAAACAGGTATTCTTAGGCACGCAAATGACATTCTCTCAAAATGTGAATGAGCAACAGGAATTTTATAAGAAAAAGTAATATTACAGAAGGTGTAAAAAGGGTTTCTTTCTGAGTGGGGTTTTTGACAGCACAGTGCTGTTTCAGGGTTGGGCAAGGTCCAGTTGTCAGCATCTTAACATCTACATCTTCAAGGCGATTTTTCTGTAGGATAAATTTTTAAGATCTAAACTTGCTTAGTGTGACCTCCACTGAGTTGTACTGTGGTTCATCTGCTATGTGGGACTTGGTTCCAAATCAAACTCATATGTGCGCTAGGCCGTCTCGAAAGAGAGCTTAAGGTTTGACATGAAATGACACAGCACAATACTGGTCACACTACTGTTTGTAGTGAATGTTTAGGTGTTCGAATGGAAGAATCACATTCAAACCGGACTCACTGACAGCGCCAGGCAGAGTGGTGAGGTCTTTAAGTATTGTGCACAGAGCAGTACTGATTCTGTTCACTATATAAACATAACCAGCTTTAAACTAGAGTGACAACTGAACCCTGAAAATGTAGAGCAGCGATTCAGGAGGTGATTCAAGGACTGACCCAGAGAGTGATTCAGGGAGTGACACAGGGAGTGACACAGAGAGTGATAAAGGGAGTGATTCAGGGAGTGATTTGGTGCATCACAATTAGATTCAAATCCTGCATTTTGCTTTAAATACCACAGACTGTGGGTTCTAATACCCTTGACTTCACAGGAGTAGATACTAACATTCACTTTTTTAACCACAGAATGAATCAGAAAATACTCTGATTTCAGGCCAGCTCAAACGTATCCTGATGCAATGGCGATGAAGTTCAAACTGGCATTTCCTTTGTTTAGCATGTTTTGCGAACAACACACTTCAAAGCTGCTACCGGGCTCAGAAAATGTGGGACACACGGCTCGGCCCCTGAGCACCAAGCAAATGAACGTTTTCACCTTACTTATCAAAGCAATGAGTTATAAAGGCTCATAGTCAACAGCTTCTGTCAGCGGATTTAAGACTCGAGTGATTCAAAGAGTCCAGGGAGCTTTGCACTAGCGTCCCCGTATCTTAGCAACACCACCGTATACATACAGAAAAAGATGGCCGAGGCAGAGTGTTCGCCGTTATGAGCAGAAACAAAACATTCACATGTATTTTTATCATCATCCTGGATATAACCAGGAGCCACTGTAATAGCTTTCAGGGACAAAAAAAAATCTATTTCATGTTAGAGTTGAAGGACTTTAAGAGGCCATTACTTTGAGGCCCCGCCCCCAAACCAGAAAGGAATTTTCCATTAGTTTCTTATTTTGTCCGTCTGAGTTGGTGTTGTGTGCAGCAGAGGAACCGTTAGCACAGCAGGGCGGTGGAGTCCACGTAGCCGTCACCCACCAGCCTCACGCCGTCCTGGAGGGGCCCGGCGGGCTTGCAGGACTGTGGCAGGTCCTGCGGCTGTGGGGGGCAGGACTGGGGCAGTTCCTCCTGGTCCTGTCCGGAGTCTGCCTCACAGCGCCACACGCTGGTCCCCCTCTGCAGCAGCAGCACGTTGTCGGAGGTCACTTCCTTGACCTTGCTGTAGTCTTCTCCGGCATAGTCTGAAAGGTCAAGGTCGTGACCCCTGGGGTCAGTGAGAGGCCGGAGCAGCAAGGCGTTCTCGTGGTCGACCGTCTGCACCTCCACGTACTCGGCCTGGTGCGGTGGGCCTAGGCTCGTGGACGCTGCCCTGACCTCTGACCCCGGCTGAGTTTTGCAGACCTCGGACTCTCCCCACTGGTTCTTCTCGAGCACCCGCTCATCACCAGAGCCCAGAGCAGAGGCACAGGGGATCTCCAGCACATGGTAGGTCTCTCTAGCGCCCCCTGCCCCCTGCTGGTGGTGGCCGTGCTGGTGTGGTTGAGAGGGTGAGACCACGGCAGACCACGCCTCCACCTTCCCCTCCTCCAGCGGCAGGGAGGCCAGCTCAGTGACACAGCGGCTGAGGGCTCCACCCTCATCTCCACCCTCCGTGCACCTCTCCGTCAGCAGGGTGTGACTGTCACAGCTGCCCCGCCCCGAGTCGCTGTCCGGTGGTCGCGTGGACGTCAGTGCGTCCTCACACGTGTCTTTTCTGTCCAGAACCAGCTCCTGTTTTTCTACGTCGTACACCTCGAGATACTCCACCAGCAGGTCGTCGTAGCTGCTGGTGGGGGGGAAGCCCTGGATGAGCAGGGCGTTGAACATCTCCTCAGACTTCCCGCTCTGTGGTCAGGAGAGGAGGTGAAGCAGACAACAGGAAGACAGGAGTGTGAAGACAGCCTTTAGCCAACAGGACACACACACGAGCATGTACTATTTCTACGTTGCGTTAGAAACTGGATCTGTTAGTTGTGTTTACATCGCTTGTAAAGATGCCCATAAACTACCCCCCCCCCCCCCCCCCATGAAGGACCAGTTAGCGCAGAAGAAGAATCTATCTGATAAATTGAAGAATGTGTCTGATAAATTGGATTGTGAGCATAACTGCTCAATGAGAAAAGCATACACGAATAACAAACACTGAAACATGGATCAACTTTAAAGAATGAATTAATTGTGCATGTTAGAGTTATTCCTGCATCAGTCTCATGGTAGGCTCAGTAATTACACCCTGAGCTGGATCTAGCATTTTAAGACCAGTACAATACAAAAGACCAGCTCTGTTTAAAACCAGCTCTATTTAAGACCAGCTCTGTTTAAGATTGACTCTGTTTAAGATCAGCTGTTTAAGACCAGCTCTGTTTAAGATTGACTCTGTTTAAGACCAGCTCTGTTTAATATCAGCTCTGTTTAAGACCAGCTCTGTTTAAGATCAGCTCTGTTTAAGACCAGCTGTTTAAGACCAGCTCTGTTTAAGATTGACTCTGTTTAAGACCAGCTGTTTAAGACCAGCTGTTTAAGACCAGCTCTGTTTAAGATTGACTCTGTTTAAGACCAGCTCTGTTTAAGATTGACTCTGTTTAAGACCAGCTGTTTAAGACCAGTCCAAAACTGTACAGTGACTGTTCCCAGCCGTGAACATTATATCTGATACAATGATGCTAGGAGAGTTTTGTGCAGACAAAGCTGCCGTGATTGTGTGTGTGTGGCAGGACCTGTTCGCGCGGCTCACGCCAACATTACACACCCCCCTAACATTACATTCATGCCAACATTACACCCCCCCCCCCCCCCCCCCCCCCCCCCCCCCCCAACATTACCTTCAGCAGCTGCTGGTCAAAGCCTTTGATCTTTGGCCCAGGAACCGGCGGCAACAAGCAGTGTTTCACACTACGGAGAGAAACAACCAATCAGCTCGCACCACTGTAGCGCTGTAGTGACTACAGCACAGATGAAGGTGTTTTTCAGAACCAGACAGCACTAACAGGATGTTGCTATAGTATCTGATTGATCTAAATGATCTGATTGATCTAAATGATCTAAGTGATCTAAATGATCTGTGTGATCTGAGTGATCTGTGTGATCTGAATGATCTGTGTGATCTGATTGATCTGTGTGATCCGAATGATCTGAGTGATCTGTGTGATCTGAGTGATCTGAATGATCTGTGTGATCTGATTGATCTGAGTGATCTGAGTGATCTGTGTGATGTGAGTGATCTGAATGATCTGATTGATCTGAGTGATCTGTGTGATCTGTGTGATCTGAGTGATCTGAATGATCTGAGTGATCTGATTGATCTGAATGATCTGAGTGATCTGATTGATCTGTGTGATCTGATTGATCTGTGTGATCTGAGTGATCTGAATGATCTGAGTGATCTAAATGATCTGAGTGATCTGTGTGATCTGAGTGATCTGTGGTGCATACCTGCTCCGTTTAACGTTCACTGTCCAGGACAAAATGAGGAGGGTAAAACCTGCAAAAACTGCCACCACAATCCACATGGAGCGATCCCCGGGCATGTCTAGACCAAACCAAACGATGCCAGAGACGTTAGTCACAAGTACAGCAACACACACAACATAACAATTCCTGACAGAACTCAACTACTGACAAAACATCACAATTTCTGACACGACACGACAACTCCTGACAAGACACGACAACTCCTGACACGACAACTCCTGACATGACACGACAACTCCTGACACGACACGACAACTCCTGACACGACACGACAACTCCTGACACGACACGACTCCTGACACGACACGACAACTCCTGACAAGACACGACAACTCCTGACACGACAACTCCTGACACGACACGACAACTCCTGACACGACACGACAACTCCTGACAAGACACGACAACTCCTGACAAGACACGACAACTCCTGACACGACACGACAACTCCTGACAAGACACGACAACTCCTGACAAGACACATCAACTCCTGACATGACAACTACTGACATGACACAACTCTTGACACGACACGACAACTCCTGACAAGACACGACAACTCCTGACAAGACACGACAACTCCTGACACGACACAACTCCTGACAAGACACGACAACTCCTGACACGACACAACTCCTGACAAGACATGACAACTCCTGATACGACAACTCCTGACACGACACAACAACTCCTGACACGACACCGCCAGCTGCTGCTTCAGGACTGTAGTAAAAGGAGAAAAAGACATTCAGCGCTGCAGTAGAAGAAGACTGTCTCTCTCTCTCTTTCTCTGTCTCTGTGTCTCTCTCTCTTTCAGTCTCTCTGTCTGTCTCGCTCAGTCTGCCCCCCCTCCCCAGCTCAGGTCACTGCTGAGACTGGCCCACATCTCCTTGGAGTTAACCATTACTGTGGGACTGGCCTGTGCTCCCCTGACAACCGCAATATGAATATGTAGTCCTCTAACCAAGCACGTGTGTGCCGTGAGCACGTGTGTGTGTGTGTGTGTGTGTGTGTGTGTGTGTCGATGCTGTGTGAGCCATGAGCACGTGTGTGTCTGTCGATGCTGTGTGTGCCATGAGCACGTGTGTGTGTGTGTCGATGCTGTGTGTGCCGTGAGCACGTGTGTGTGTGTGTGTCGATGCTGTGTGTGCCGTGAGATGCTGTGTGTGCCGTGAGCATGTGTGTGTGTGTGTGTGTCGATGCTGTGTGTGCCGTGAGCATGTGTGTGTGTGTGTCGATGCTGTGTGTGCCGTGAGCACGTGTGTGTGTCGATGCTGTGTGTGCCGTGAGCATGTGTGTGCGTCGATGCTGTGTGTGTGTGTCAATGCTGTGTATGCCGTGAGCACTTTGAGTGTGTGTGTGTGTGTGTGTGTGTGTGTGTGTGTGTGTGTGTGTGTGTGTGAGAGAGTGTGTGTGTGTGTGTGTGTGTGTGTGTGTGTGTGTGTGTCGATGCTGTGTGTGCCGTGAGCACGTGTGTGTGTGTCGATGCTGTGTGTGCCGTGAGCACGTGTGTGTGTGTCGATGCTGTGTGTGCCGTGAGCACCAGATGAGTTTTTGGCCCATGATGTAATGATATTCACACACCCCCCACAAACATAAATAAATTTAGTCAAAATCTTGCAGGCAAATTTTTAACCAGGTCAACATGACACTAAGTTTCCACTGAATGCTTTGCATAATGAGATGTGAAGTAATGAGAGGTGTGAAGTAATGAGAGGTGTGGTGCTCACAGTCAGGTATCTGCACGTAGGTGGGCGTCGTCCACTCACTCCAGAAGCCATGATCAGGTCGACAGCGCACCTGAACAGAGTACTCACAACCAGAGTGCACGCTGAAGATGTTGTAGCTCTTCTGCATACCAGCATTATACTCCTATACACACACACACACACACACACACACACACACACACACACACATACACGTTAGAATATCAATCACCAATAACATGAAGCATGAAGCAGAATCAGAAACAGTGATATGTACTTGCTGCCTGAGATCGAGTGCTTCAGGTGTACTGACAGCAGAGATGGAGCCCTTAACAAACTGTGAGATAAACTGCTAAAGTACATCACTGCCTCAACCAGTGGACAGGTGTGTGTGGCACTGCCTCGTCTAGTGGACAGGTGTGTGTGTCACTGCCTCGTCCAGTGGACAGGTGTGTGTGTCACTGCCTCATCCAGTGGACAGGTGTGTGTGTCACTGCCTCGTCCAGTGGACAGGTGTGTGTGGCACTGCCTCGTCCAGTGGACAGGTGTGTGTGGCACTGCCTCATCCAGTGGACAGGTGTGTGTGTCACTGCCTCGTCCAGTGGACAGGTGTGTGTGTCACTGCCTCGTCCAGTGGACAGGTGTGTGTGGCACTGCCTCGTCCAGTGGACAGGTGTGTGTGGCACTGCCTCGTCCAGTGGACAGGTGTGTGTGTCACTGCCTCATCCAGTGGACAGGTGTGTGCGGCACTGCCTCGTCCAGTGGACAGGTGTGTGTGGCACTGCCTCAACCAATGGACAGGTGTGTGTGGCACTGCCTCGTCCAGTGGACAGGTGCGTGTGTGTCACTGTCTCGTCCAGTGGACAGGTGTGTGTGGCACTGCCTCGTCTAGTGGACAGGTGTGTGTGGCACTGCCTCGTCCAGTGGACAGGTGTGTGTGGCACTGCCTCATCCAGTGGACAAGTGTGTGTGGCACTGCCTCATCCAGTGGACAGGTGTGTGTGGCACTGTCTCGTCCAGTGGACAGGTGTGTCTGGCACTGTCTCGTCCAGTGGACAGGTGTGTGTGTCACTGCCTCGTCCAGTGGACAGGTGTGTGTGTCACTGCCTCGTCCAGTGGACAGGTGTGTGTGGCACTGCCTCAACCAAGACAGCTCTGCCCACTGCTGCTTACTCTGATGCCCAAGCGCAGCACTCGGCTGTCTCTGTGTTCCTACTCCGCAGGGCTTCAGGGCAGAGATCTAGAGCAGAGATCTAGAGCAGTGATCTAGAGCAGAGATCTAGAACAAAAATCTAAAGCAGTGATCTAAAGCAGTGATCTAGATCTGGAGCAGTGATCTAAAGCAGAGATCTAGAACAAAGATCTAGAACAAAGATCTAAAGCAGTGATCTAGAGCTGGAGCAGTGATCTAGAGCAGAGATCTAGAGCAACGATCTAGAGCAGTGAGAGCTGGAGCAGTGATCTAGAGCAGAGATCACGGCTCTTCCCCTTCTCTTCACCTGCTGCTGCCTTGCGTGTGTGCTTAGGAGGATTGGGCAGACGGAACAGGCTACTGAAGCTGTGACCATGGCGACGGCGGGCGGTGATTATTGTAGCTCAGTAACTCCGCCTGCAGCACTCTGGTCATCTGAGCTGCACTGAACCATAGAGCAGTCACACAGTGTCTGCGGTGCAGAGGGTTACTGTGTTACTATGAAGAAACATTCTAACCTCACTGTGGACGAATCACATGGAACAATCACGCTCCGAGTCAGTGATTTACCACTGAAACGTGTCCACTGAAACGTGCCCACTGTAACGTGCCCACTGTAACGTGCCCACTCTAATGTGCCCACTGAAACGTGTCCACTGTAACATGTCCACTGTAACGTGCCCACTCTAACGTGCCCACTCTAACGTGCCCACTGTAACATGTCCACTGTAACTTGCCCACTGTAACGTGTCCTTCGTAACATGCCCACTGTAACGTGTCCACTGTAACGTGCCCACTGTAACGTGCCCACTGTAACGTGCCCACTGTAACGTGTCCTTCGTAACATGCCCACTGTAATGTATCCACTGTAACATGTCCACTGAAACGTGTCCACTGTAACGTGTTCATCATAACGTGTCCATTGTAACATGCCCACTGTAACGTGTCCACTGTAACGTGCCCACTGTAATGTGTCCATCGTAACATGTCCACTGTAACGTGCCCACAGTAACATGCACTTTGGTCTCTGAAGAGTGGTTAAGTGAAAAACCACTGATTGTTGAACAGTTTGGTTTGGTTCAAACAAGACTGCATCATTTGGGATAAAAGTCTGTCTGCATGTTCTGGATGCAAATCTACCAGCACTGTCAGCCTGAGGGTCTCCATGGTTACAGCAAATGCACCATATACTGACTGGAATTTTAAGATCACCATATTTCCTGTATGTGCAGGTCTCTAATGTCACCTCTCTCTCTCTCTCTCTCTCTCTCTCTCTCTCTCTCTCTCTCTCTCTCTCTCTCTCTCTCTCTCTCATTCTTTTCTTTTTCTTCATCCTTCTATTTCTGTACGTACCTCCCAGGTGTCTTGGCTCCCGCGTTTGACCCGTAGCTGGTAGAAGAGTGTGATCCAGCCGGACTGGGTGTCTGTGGCGAGGGGCGGTTCCCACCACACATGCAGGTAGGGCACAGGGTCGTCATCCAGCACCTCCACACTCACGTTCTCAGGGGTGTTCGGCTGAACTATGGGTCACAGAAGAAGGCAAAAGGGTCAGTACTACAGATAGGGTCAGTACTGCAGACGGATGAGGAATGAGATGAGGATGAGGAAATTTGAAGGATGCATTATTGTTTCATAGGCTGTGCTGGCTGGTTAATTATTCAGTTATTGTTTTGACAAATGTGATTAGTGCTTGAGAAACATTAGTAAACATTTTTTTCCATTTCCGTACCCACCCAGTGCATATACTGTAGGACCTGTAGTTATTATGCAAGTTATAAAAATGTATCTACAGCATCTAGCATATAAATGGGTCATAATGCAGTCAAATAAACTGATGGATTGGGTGCGTTAAAAGTCTTGAGTAGTTTCTAGGTCCTTGCATATCCAATTATGAACTTAAATGTGGAAACAGTGACGGTCCAATAAATGGCGGAGTGTAGAACTCAGTTGCGTAAATGCTTACGTCATAAGACGACACAACGGCAACGGGACCGATGATCTCATTTACCGGAGCTTTATATTACACCCTGGTCGGTATCCAACCAACCACACAGCACACACGTCAATCACACACTCAGCCACGCCCCCGGTCCTAATCAACCACTTCTAGACTTGTTCCTCGTTCATTAGCGCCTGCTATTCAAGTCAAGTCAAATTTATTTATATAGCGCATTTTGCAACACATGTTGTCACAAAGCAGCTTTACAATCGTATGGGTCCATACAAAACCAGCAAACCAGAGGCGACAGTGGTGAGGAAAAAAAGATGGTGGGGATTAGTAAGAAACCTCGGGAGGACCAAGACTCAAAAGGGAACCCATCCTCCGTTGGGCGGCCCCTATTGTGCCTGGCACTGCAGGGCTCTAACAGAGACCGTGCCTGATTCTCTGCTGTGTTTTATAAAGTCTTTTTTGCTGTTTTAAATAGTTTTTTCATTCACTTATTTATTCTCACAATTCATTTGTTTTGTTTTTTTATGACTTGACTTTACACAATATGTAGCTTCTTGCATATTCAGAGTATATAGCCTGGTGTATATAAACCAGGCTACAGCTTTAAGGGACCAAGAAGCGATTTTGTGAGTGCTGCAAAGGAATTTATTTACTCCTCCTATTCAGAATGAAGCACTATTGAACCACAAGAATAGATAATCTGTTGATTGATGTGCTATTTTAAGGAACGACCACTTTGTACACAGTGCGTGTAAAGTCTAAAGGAAGGCCACGCTAGCATCCCTCTGAAGACCCTTCAGTAAACACCTCCGGGCTGGTACTCACGGTGGCTTATGTGCAAAAGCTGGACTCCGGTAAGAACAGCCTCCTTCCCCCCCCCCCCCCCCCCCCCCCCCCCCCCCCCCGGGTAGAACAGCCTCCCTCTCCTCCCCCCTCCGGTTAAAACAGCCCCCCCCCCCGGGTAGAACAGCCTCCCTCTCCTCCCCCCTCCGGTTAAAACAGCCCCCCCCCCCCCCCCGGGTAGAACAGCCTCCCTCTCCTCCCCCCTCCGGTTAAAACAGCCCCCCCCCGGGTAGAACAGCCTCCCTCTCCTCCCCCCTCCGGTTAAAACAGCCCCCCCCCGGGTAGAACAGCCTCCCTCTCCTCCCCCCTCCAATTGCAGGATGAATCCGAACAAGTTCCTTCAAGCAGTCGTCGCGGTTCGTGAACTACGCAGCCGTTACTTCAGTTTTCTGGAATTTGTAGTAAATGGGCTAAATCACAAATTCGTTAACATGCAAATCCAAAGGGGCATAACCGACGTCAGTTATTCTTGTTATCGGGCCTCCCTGGAGTGAAAATGAAGGCTGTAACTCAATCTTCTTGATGTGTCCTTCTAAGACACTTCTGCGTCACTGCAGGTCAGTGCGCACTGTGGGTTTCTAAATATACCTTGTACACAGCCAACACGAGGTCAGGCATAGAAATTGTGTATTTTCAGTATTTTCAGATTAATATAAACAGGTAAATACATAAATAACCAGTTCATTTAAAATAAAATTTAAACAAAACTGTAACAATTAATGTAAAAATGCAATAAATTAATTCATTAATTAACTGAATTATACAAATAAGTTCAACTTCCGCTTAAGTTTGTTAATTGAAAAGTGATTGTAATGGCGTGATGATAAATGAAGCATAAAAATGCAGGTAAACAGTTTTGTGTTTCGTGTTTAAATCAGGTGGGTTTGCGATAGACTACTGCACAGAAATGATGGTAGAGCAAGGGAACGTTGAAAGGGTAAAAACTAGATTTACTAATATAGTAATATTACTTCACGTAATCTGGATCACTTTTCTACAGCACACACCTCACTAAAATGGTAAACCAGCACAAGGGGCAGGGCATGAAAAATGTTTAGATAACAAACCTAGAAATGTAAATATGTGGCTTAATTTACATTTACAGCTGTAAAAATATAGGATAACAAAAACATCAAAACCAAGCCAACCAGATCAGAGCTAAAGATCACGTCTCTCAAAACGTCTGGGAAAAGCTGAAAGCTGTGTGAAAGATTGAGGTTCAGCGTGGACCAAAAACATGATTTGCATAAAAAAGCAGTTGAAGCCAGATAAAACCAGATAATGCCTGCACACATACATACACACATACACACACACACACACACACACACACATATGAATACACTGGGAAACTGAGGAAAAACCGCAGACCGCGGTTGTAAATCAGTGTGTTGTCCTTTCCGTGTGGAGCAAAGTCAACGTTTAAAGGTTAAAGTTTTAGCTCAGTCAGAGGGGAGTTGAGCTATTAACTGTAGTGAAGTAGCACAACTAACACGGGAGAGAGGAGGTCTGAAACTAACACGCGAGGGAGGAGGACTGAAACTAACACGGGAGAGAGGAGGTTTGAAACTAACACGGGAGAGAGGAGGACTGAAACTAACACGTGAAAGAGGAGGTCTGAAACTAACACGTGAGAGAGGAGGTCTGAAACTAACATGGGAGAGAGGAGGTCTGAAACTAACACGTGAGAGAGGAGGTCTGAAACTAACACGGGAGAGAGGAGGTCTGAAACTAACACGTGAGAGAGGAGGTCTGAAACTAACATGGGAGAGAGGAGGACTGAAACTAACACGTGAAAGAGGAGGTCTGAAACTAACACGGGAGAGAGGAGATCTGAAACTAACACGTGAGAGAGGAGGTCTGAAACTAACACGTGAGAGAGGAGGTCTGAAACTAACACGTGAGAGAGGAGGACTGAAACTAACACGGGAGAGAGGAGGTCTGAAACTAACACGTGAAAGAGGAGGTCTGAAACTAACACGGGAGAGAGGAGGTCTGAAACTAACACGGGAGAGAGGAGGACTGAAACTAACACGTGAAAGAGGAGGTCTGAAACTAACACGGGAGAGAGGAGGTCTGAAACTAACACGTGAGAGAGGAGGACTGAAACTAACACGTGAGAGAGGAGATCTGAAACTAACACGTGAAAGAGGAGATCTGAAACTAACACGGGAGAGAGGAGGTCTGAAACTAACACGTGAGAGAGGAGGTCTGAAGCTAACACGTGAGAGAGGAGGACTGAAACTAACACGTGAGAGAGGAGATCTGAAACTAACACGTGAAAGAGGAGATCTGAAACTAACACGTGAGAGAGGAGGTCTGAAACTAACACGTGAGAGAGGAGGTCTGAAGCTAACACGTGAGAGAGGAGGTCTGAAACTAACACGTGAGAGAGGAGGTCTGAAACTAACACGGGAGAGAGGAGGTCTGAAACTAACATGGGAGAGAGGAGGTCTGAAACTAACACGTGAAAGAGGAGGTCTGAAACTAACACGTGAGAGAGGAGGTCTGAAACTAACACGGGAGAGAGGAGGTCTGAAACTAACACGGGAGAGAGGAGGTCTGAAACTAACATGGGAGAGAGGAGGACTGAAACTAACACGTGAAAGAGGAGGTCTGAAACTAACACGGGAGAGAGGAGGTCTGAAACTAACACGTGAGAGAGGAGGTCTGAAACTAACACGTGAGAGAGGAGGTCTGAAACTAACACGTGAGAGAGGAGGTCTGAAACTAACACGGGAGAGAGGAGATCTGAAACTAACACGGGAGAGAGGAGATCTGAAACTAACACGGGAGAGAGGAGGTCTGAAACTAACACGTGAGAGAGGAGGTCTGAAACTAACACGCGAGAGAGGAGGTCTGAAGCTAACACGTGAGAGAGGAGGTCTGAAACTAACACGGGAGAGAGGAGATCTGAAACTAACATGGGAGAGAGGAGGACTGAAACTAACACGGGAGAGAGGAGGTCTGAAACTAACACGCGAGAAAGGAGGTTTGAAACTAACATGTGAGAGAGGAGGTCTGAAACTAACACGGGAGAGAGGAGGTCTGAAACTAACACGTGAGAGAGGAGGTCTGAAACTAACATGTGAGAGAGGAGGTCTGAAACTAACACGTGAGAGAGGAGGTCTGAAACTAACACGTGAGAGAGGAGGTCTGAAACTAACATGTGAGAGAGGAGGTCTGAAACTAACACGTGAGAGAGGAGGTCTGAAACTAACACGTGAGAGAGGAGGTCTGAAACTAACACGTGAGAGAGGAGGTCTGAAACTAACATGGGAGAGAGGAGGACTGAAACTAACATGGGAGAGAGGAGGTCTGAAACTAACAC